>NC_047016.1:54251623-54292219 GCF_902652985.1 Pecten maximus | reverse complement strand
TATAAATCTGCAGTCTTAAGGCAGCCATGGCGTTCGATACGGAGATAGCGAGATTGTCCTGAAAGAGTCATTCAACCGGGTGTTACTGTTAATACAAACAGACCGCCAATAACATGAATTACGTACAAAATTATCAGATGACCATTCAGCACGGAAAGATCCGTGTATCCCAACCCTTAATTCATCAATATGTTTGTCCCGACACAATCCCACCCCTTAATTCCTCAATAGGTTTGCCCCGACACAATCCCACCCCTAAATTCCTCAATAGGTTTGTCCAGACACAATCCCACCACTTAATTCCTCAATAGGTTTGTCCAGACACAATCCCACCCCTTAATTCCTCAATAGGCTAGTCCCGACACAATCCCACCCCTTAATACCTCAATAGGTTAGTCCCGACAAAATTCCATGCCGTAATTCCTCAATAGGCTAGTCCCGACACAATCCCACCCCTTAATACCTCAATAGGTTAGTCCCGACACAATCCCACCCCTCAATTCCTTAATAGGCTATAGCTAGTCCCAACACAATCCCACCCCTAAATGCCTCAATGGGTTTGTCTCGACACAATCCCACCCCTAAATTCCTCAATAGGTTTGTCCGAAACAACCTGTCTACAATTAAAAGGACTGACGTATATTATGAGGTAGGAGATTATATCGGCCCCCTTATCATTATTTGAACAGTTGCTCTTTCTGTTAGTAGAGATTTATAGGACTGCAGTAGCCACTGGAAGTTTTTATAAGAAATGTAATGTTTGATTATAAACTATAGCCTTCTGTAAACAAGTGTCTGTAAATCCACAGAAACGACACGATACACTTGTGTTATATAATAGATATTGCGATATTAGTTATCTTAACTTAACATTTTTTTCTATGAACACGTTTAAAACACTTGGATCTTCCTCATAGTAAAGGAATAGATAAGGGTAACGGGTGCGTATAACGCCCCCTAGCGGTCAGCGTTGATTTAACGCAACAATATATACAGTGACATTCTGAAAGAAATCTTAAAAGCTGATAATAATATGATGTAAGTGATCAGAAGGAAAATACACGAGATTTATTTGACTCTCCGCACATTGTGTTCATAGACACAGGTCCGTAGTAATTTGTCTCAACTAGCGACTTCCGTTCCATCTTCACCGCCCGTCACAGGATAAAAGTAGGCGGACAATGTATATAACTCACGCGGAAGATCATGTATGTTAACCTTTCGTTCCGGTTTAAACAATAAATGTCAATCTGTGTCGTGTTTCTATTTCAAGAGTGTTTACTTTCTACGAATGTGCACAGTTTTACTTGTGTCCCCACGGGTACAGCTCTGGACAGTACGCGTTGTTGATGAAACATCGTTTCTGGAACATCAATTGAAAAGAAAAAGGAATTATTTGTTACAGTAGTGTAAGTATTCATCAAATTGTTTACTTGTGCTATCTCTTCGATATAAACTATACCAAATGAGACCAGTCCTTTTACATGGTGCTGTATAGTCAGATAATAGAAGCACTTAAAAATGAACATCCTTGAGTACCTCCTTCGATACAAGGCTCAAAACATATCAATCTCGTAATCAAGTTTATACAGCCCGGTATCTGTGTCACACGCTAAATGTCCCTGTACATACAGGTAAAATGGAGTATTAAAAACAGATGCGGTCGTTGATTAGTATATATCGAATAACATTGGATAGGTACGGTTATCAAACGTATTTATGTACGTATATGTAGTTTGATTGTCAAAATTCATTAAACGGAATGTTCTCGGTCGTTGAAATATCCCGTCTGATATGTCAAGTAGTCAAGGTGCCAGATTATGAGATAGATATAAAAGAAGAATTGAAACAAAATGTAGAAATACCAACAAAATATGCACTGATTCAGTGTTAGAACTATTTAGCTGTGTACATGTTCAAAGATTAGTGGGAGTTTTATCTTAGCTTTCCTATTGGAATGAGTAAATGGTTATGCCGCTGTGGGTGTTAAGCTTTTTGTAAATAATGTATTCCCTTATCCCTTATCAACAGTTGTCCATAGAAGATGTATATTACAGTTATCTAGATATAAATTGAAAACACGTAAATAGGTTTAAACCTATGCTCGTAATTTTGCTACAAATATCAAATAGATTTTAAGCAAATGTGTCTTTATTTGAATTTAAGTAGTAAAATTTCGAAATTTATTAAAGAGGTCATATTTTCAGTGCGTCGATGAGCAGTGGAAATATAAGATTTTGCTTTGAAAATACGAAATGTATAAAATTTTCAGTGAAAACTGAGTTTTTTTTTCGTTTTTGACCAATCAGAGCAAACCTTTGTATTCACCTCTCAAACTTGCTGATTTTTCCATTCGAAGCGAAGGTAGAGACACTGCTTATTTTGCTGTATTTCTAAGATATTCAGACCAGATTTTGACAAAATGCACACTTGGCGTTAGCTTTCATGTACATATCCGATAACAGAAGAAGACGCTTAAACTGCGTTGATCAGACGTTTCAAAATGGCGACGTCAAGTGGACATTGAGTAACATCACAGAGACGACATCATTAATTGTGCTACTGATTCCCGCACTATTAATTTTTTCGATGTTTTTCTTTCAGTCTTTTTATTATCAAAATGCAATGAAAAGAAAATTGAATGATTTTCCCAATGAAAAAAACATATATTTCACTCGTTTGGCAGAATATATCGATATTTTGTCATACTCGTGAAATACATGTAATGTAAAACATTCAATATTCTCTATGTAAATTATAAGTGAAGCTATATTTGTTATATTTTCTCCTTTCAGATATATATCATGGATATGAAAGTTTACCTTGTCCACCTGACTGTCGTCCACCTTGTCTGCGCTCGATCTTGTAATGTATCCCTGGATCAGAAAAAAGCAGATTGTTCTTATCGACATTTAAACAAGATACCGAATTTGTCAAACCTAACAGAGTATTTGGATCTTACAGGAAACAACTTCACAACTCTAACAAGTTCTTCTTTCCTTCATCTTCCTCTGCTGAAATCATTAAATCTAAACAGGTGTCATATCAATCACATTGAAGGACAAGTGTTTGGAAATATTAGACAACTGATGCACTTATCAATGAGTTACAACAGAATAAACATCTTACACAAAAGATTCGAACACTTACGCTTTCACAGGAACCCTTTACTGACCCACCTAGATATATCCTACAACACCAGGGCGGTGTTAAAACAGATGGACAGCGTCTATCCGGACAAGGTGTTCGCGTCGCTTGCGAGTGTTCAAGAACTTATCATAGATCTTCTTCCAAATCCCGTATTCGGGCCAGGCTTCGGAAGCATGACGAACATTACATCATTGATATTCAGGGATTGTGCTATAATGCATCTAAAGAATGATACATTCAAATATTTCCAGAACCTGACCAAATTAACATCCTTGCAAATGTCCGACTGCCAGGTCCATATCGAACCGTGGGTGAAAGTGGAAACAGCCGTCCTTCAATATTTCTATTCACTTCAAAATCTGGATCTCTCCGGATCCAAGATAACATTTCCTGTTGCCATGGATATTCTGTATGGACTAACAGTGACAACCAATCAGAGTCATCCTGTTAGGAAGATGAAAGTTTTAAATCTGTATAACGTGAATCCATTGATATTATTATGGTTATACGATGTTACTTATGTTGTTAAAGTCACCAAATCCATGACAATGTACTTACAGCATTTATGTGTGGAGAATATTAATATTGGTAAAAACGGAATTGTGGAAATTGATGTTGAGGCGATGGCGGATTTCATGGATTTCACCTGCTTAAAGCGTATCGTAATGCGCGAAAACAATTTCTTATTAACGTTTCCAAAATTCATGTTTGATATAGTAAAACTTTTTACACAGGCTGTAAATCTGTATGAGGTAGATTACTCCTACATCGCTATTCAGTTCTCGGATGTCGACAATCAGTCCCCAGACGTCTTTGGAAACAATAATAATCGATATACTGATGTCTCTCTGGCGGAAGCATCACAGCGTTTATCTACGAGTGAGGAACACCGATGTACGATTCCAGTAGTATCACAGCACTTGAGTCACATCCGGGTATCTCATCTTTTATTCCCGTTCTACTTCCGTTGTGATGTTGATGTTTCGATGGCAAAAAGCTTGACCTTTTTGGATTTTTCTTACACGAGTATTTCAAACATGGACTTTAAACTTATAGGTGCTAACCTTTCGTATCTTGACGTTTCCGGAATAGACTTCTCAACCTCGGGCAGAAGATTATTAGGAAATCTTACAAGTGTAGAGCATTTAGTGATCCGAGACGCCAATCTAGACAGAGCGTTCAGCAACCGTAATTTTATTTTCAGAAATATGGGTCACACTGAAAAGCTCGATATTTCCTCAAACCATCTGAATGACTTGCCAGAAGAAACCGTAGAGGGTCTTGAGAGCCTAAGGCAAATACAACTGACCTTGAATTTTCTCAGCGAATTTCCTCGTGGATTATTTAATATGGCAAACTTGACGCACATTGATCTGAGATTTAACAAATTATTATTCATAGATAAGGCTGCGCGTGATTGGTTGGATGATAGGAGCAAGGAGACTGGTATAACTGTGTTATTGGACGGGAATCGTTTCACATGTACGTGTGATACAATGGAGTTTGTTTCGTGGATTATAACAACAAAAGTCAAATTTCAACACAGACATCCACCAAACTACAACTGTACATTAAAAGACGGCTCCATTTCTAGTATAAAACATGTATACGATAACCTAGACGATTTCTTCGGTGATTGTAACGACCATTTGTTCTGGTTACAATTCTCTATATCATCCATTAGTTTACTAGTTTTATCTCTCGTTTTAGCTGTTATTGGTCACACATTCAGGTGGAGAATTTTATACTTCTTTTATAGGCACTGTAAAATCAAGCACGGCTTGGAAGATGCAACTTGCTATGACTTCGATCTCTTTGTTGCTTACACTGCAGCGGATTCTCCCTGGATTTGGCAACAGCTGAGGCCGAAACTAGAACTACAACAACATATACAACTGTGTCTGCACGAGCGCGATTTTGAAGTCGGAGAATCTATTTCTCAGAACATTGTGAACTGTTTACAAAAGAGCAAGAAGATATTATTCGTGATCTCGGAAGAGTATATAGCTGCTAGGTGGTGTGACTTCGAACTTGAAATGGCAAATATGGAACGAGTACAGCGAGGGTGTACAAACTCTATCATCGTGGCCATTAAAGGGGAAATACCAGTCGACGATATGCCTCGTCCGATTAGGACAATTTGGCAACATGTCACATGTATCATATATCCGCTTGATGAGTCGGATAGGGACGCTTTCGAACTGTTCTGGTGTCGATTACATCATAGTATTATATCTTAACATGTTGTGACCGGGCGATGGGCAGGGTGTTGGGCGTGTGATAGGCAGGGTGTTACGGATGAATTGATGGGACGGGATAATGCTGTAGATTGTCGGACGAGGTTGCGAATTTGGGTGATGGGCGGGGTTGGGGGAGGGGTGGAATGGGACTAGGTGTTTGGGCGGGTGTTGTGCGAGGTGATGGCGTGGGTTGGAAGTGTTGGATTATGAGACGGAATGTTTGTGTGAGGTGATAGGGCAGTAGTTTGAGATAATATCTAATCATACTGTTATAAGCCATTTAGTGCTTAGTTAACTTACTTTTTCGTTAATGAAGTAAGATTATTTATTGTGTTGTTATAACTTTTAGTAGCAACTTGATATTGTTTTATTTAAGGGTTAACTGTAATTTTTTTTTTTTACGTTATTGAGCAATAACACAAAAAACTTTTGTTGTACTCTAAATAAACCTTGGAAAGTCTTGACTCCCCAGCTTGTTGATCTTTTTGTGGCTTTTGACTGTCGATGGTCTTCTATTTCCTTTAATGTATGTTCATTAGTTCTTTTGAATCGAGAGTAAGCATCATTTTTCTAGTTGGCCTCCATCTTTAAGATTACAGAGGGAGCCGCCACTGAACTTGCCTGTACCGATCCTCCTACTCCTAGGTCCTCAAAATTCTCCTCAAATAGAGCAGCCAAATAATCTGCAGTCTCCTGTGAAATCTCCATGTCTTCTTCCCCATCATCAGCTGGGATTCCAAGTATTGATAACGGATTTCCCACATTAAAGTTTGTTCTACCTGCAGCCATACTGTATTTATCATCAAACTTTTTCAAGCAGACGACAGATTTCTAGGTGTCGCCCTTTTCTACTTTAAAAAAATTAATTAATAATAAAATTGAAACCAATCTGTTTTAATATATTTTATTTTAATCTTTAAAAATTCGGCGATGTTTGTTTGTAATAATTTTTTCATCCATATTAGACCTACTGTATGTTGTTGTCTCCCCTTGACCAGTTTTGATCATCCATATTGTTTACCTTGTTTACATTATGTACTTCCGGTATAACTGAAAGTAGTTCCTTTTATTTTTTTATGTTATGAGATGATAACATAATTTTGTGAGCCAATGAAAATGCTTGTTACAAGCAAAATTAAATTATTGTCCGATTATTGTATCGCATTATATTCAGCTTAACTGGAGCCGTGTAACTTCCGTTAGAAATAAATTTCTATAAATGGCTCTTCAGAATAGTAATGATCCTGTTGTATAACTATTCTGTATTGTGTCTATATCGTATTCAGTTCCATCATACTGACCTCAAGCCACGGTTTTTCTCCGGATACTCCGGCTCTCCTCCAACTCGAAAACTTGGCACGTTCTTTAATGAAAATTAACCGAAAAACTAAAATATATCATGAAAATTTGTATTCATTGTGTGTCCAGATCAAATGGACAATATTTACATATAATAGGAGCTAATGCTTGAGCAACAAACAATATTTACATCAAACATAGGTTTATCCTGGAATAACAAACAATATTTATATCAAACAGAAGTTTATCCTGGAATAACAAACAATATTTATATCAAACAGAAGTTTATCCTGTAATAACAAACAAAATTTATATCAAACAGAAGTTTATCCTGGAATAACAAACAATATTTACATAAAAAAGGAGTTTATCCTGTAATAACAAACAATATTTATATCAAACAGAAGTTTATCCTGTAATAACAAACAAAATTCATATCAAACAGAAGTTTATCCTGGAATAACAAACAATATTTATATCAAACAGAGGTTTATCCTGTAATAACAAACAAAATTTATATCAAACAGAGGTTTATCCTGTAATAACAAACAATATTTATATCAAACAGAAGTTTATCCTGTAATAAAAAACAATATTTACATAAAACAGGAGTTGATCCTGGAATAACAAACAATATTTACATAAAACATGAGTTGATCTTTAATAACAAACAACATTTACATAAGACAGGAGTTTATCCTGGAATAACAAACAATATTTACATAAGACAGGAGTTGATCCTGTAATAACAAACAATATTTACATAAAACAGGAGTTGATCCTGGAATAACAAACAATATTTACATAAAACATGAGTTGATCTTTAATAACAAACAACATTTACATAAGACAGGAGTTTATCCTGTAATAAAAAACAACATTTACATAAGACATGAGTTTATCCTGGAATAACAAACAATATTTACATAAAACATGAGTTGATCTTTAATAACAAACAACATTTACATAAGACAGGAGTTGATCCTGGAATAACAAACAATATGTACATAAAACAGGAGTTTATCCTGTAATAAAAAACAACATTTACATAAGACATGAGTTTATCCTGGAATAATTACATCTATTTATAAATATGAAATAGATGTTCCTTATCGAACGGGACCAACGCTGTGTAGTGTTATGCGGGAGTGATCTCCCCTTATAAATAAGGCTTACTGCGCATGCGTTTTTGAATTGGAACTTCCTTTCTGAAAAACACATTGGGGAACAAGACAGAATTATTTGCTCGAAGCTGAATTTGCATTTATATGTGTTAAACAAGGTGGTGGTAAAAAATTATTATGTCGGTATGAATGTAAGATCATATCGGACAAAACATATACTTAAATGGATGAATCGATGATTGATTCACTCGTGATTACTTCAGATGTAATTTACATAAATTGTAAGCATGACTGCCCACGGGGCCATGCCGGAAGTTCAATTGTCCGGTGCTGTTAACTGAGTCAATGACTTATGATGGAACTTCAATTAATAACGAATGTTTGACTTATGTGAACAATGTATTATATTGAAAGTAATTAATATACACGTAATGATTGATACACATGATACAAAAAATGTACACGTAAATAAAATGTTCATTAAGGCCTCGTGTAAACCACGTGGTTAGTTACTAATAAGCTACTTAAGAAATAAATGGTGGTGACGCGTTATGGATTAACCAATGTTTAATTGAACGTTTTATGATACAATTCGGGAATATGGGTAAGGTTAAATGTCTAAAGCGTGTTTATTTAAATTTCAAATGTCAAAGAGTCAGGAATGAGAAATCCAAGGGGAAAAAAGGCTGGGAAGAGGCCGTCTACAAGACCCTACGCCAGGGCCAGGAGTAGTACACAGGAATCGAGTGGTAGACAGACAACACAGGAAGTGGTTCCAGGCCGACAGGAAGTTGAAACTCTGGGTGACGTGCAGACTGCAGGGCCATCCATGGCAGCTGATGAACAGAGCACTGAAGGTATACCCACCTGTAACCCTATCCTAAGCATTCACAGTGCATTAGGGGAGAATGTTTCGGTAAAGAACAAAAATAAAATCATCAACGGGGAATTTGTTGATCTAGGGATTCTGTTAGAGAACTCTTGGGTTGCTCGGCAAGATTCAGCCACTAAATCCTTGTATTTAGATGGGCAAGGTCAATTAGTTGCCAAAGAAAAAATTTCAAAAAAAGTTAGCAACATCAGTGAATGGACAGATGCTATCTTGATGTTGGTAAGCATTTTTTCGGCTGCACACCCTGAAAGATTTCAGGAATTATTGAAATATGTACAGACAATACGGTTGGGGGCAAGTAGATGTACTGGTTTGGGTTGGAGGTCTTATGATGAGCAATTTAGACTAAGACGTAGCCAGGACCCCAGCAGCTCCTGGGCAATGGTTGACAGTGAACTCTGGCTAATTTATATGTCGGCCAGCTCAGCAGCTACCCGGGACAACAAACCATATAGTATTGTTCAAAAATGTTTTGATTATAACTTTCAAGGTCTATGCACACGCAACCCGTGTAATTACGCCCATGTGTGTACCAGGTGCGGAGGGAGTCATCCTAAAATGAATTGTAGGACACAAGGGACAATGGGAATGAACAACAATTTTCGTCCCTCAAATCCCTGGGGTCAAGCAGGAGCCCGCCAAAGGTTCAACACCCCAACCCAGCATTCAAACACAGGACGGCCGAGACATATGGGCCCTAGGTCATACTCCAATTAAAATTGAACCCCTGAAAAAATACCTGGAGGTGTATACAGAGAAACTAGTTGCTAAGGAATTGGTAGAGGGCTTTTCTAAGGGTTTTCGACTACATTATACAGGTCCTAGAACAGCTGTCATTTCAAAGAATTTGGTCTCTGCTAACCAACACCCTGAAGCAGTTGAAAAGAAAATAACATCAGAGATTGAGATGGGTAGAATTATGGGCCCATTTTCAAAACCCCCTATTGCAAATTTTCACATCTCTCCCATAGGAGTGGTTTCCAAATCAGATGGGGGTTGGCGAATGATCACTCACTTGTCATTTCCCCCCTCAGAAAGTATTAATGATTTTATTAACCCTGAATTATGCTCGGTTAATTATACGTCATTTGACACTGTAGTCGAAATGATTAGTAAGCTTGGGCAGGGTGCCTTGTTAGGAAAAGCCGACATAAAATCAGCCTTTCGTTTAATACCAATTTACCCGGGAGACTTTGACTTGTTAGGCTTTCAATTTCTCGATAAATACTATATAGATAAATGTCTGCCAATGGGCTGTTCCATTTCTTGCAATATTTTTGAAAAATTCTCAACTTTTATTGAATGGCTAGTTCGTGATAAAACGGGGGTGAATACCGTCTCTCATTACCTTGACGACTTCATATTTGCGGGAAAAAGGGGTTCTCAAGATTGTCAAATTCTGATGTCAACATTTGACAACAGTTGTAGGGAATTGGGGGTTCCTATCGCAGAAGAAAAGACAGTAGGGCCCACAACAGTCATCATTTTCCTAGGTTTAGAGATAGATACTGTAGAAATGCTGATTAGAATCCCTTTACAAAAAACAATAGAGCTCACGGATATGCTGTTAAGGTTCGTGGGCCAAAAGAAGGTCACCTTAAAGGAACTAGAGTCTCTGGTGGGAGTGCTCAATTTTTTCTGTAGGGCTTTGAGATCAGGGAGACCATTTTTGAGGAGATTATATGATGCAACAAGTAAAGTCAGCAAACCATATCACTTCATAAGGGTCAGTGGAGAAATGAGGGAGGATCTCCTAGTTTGGCTGCATTTCATTCAGAACTTCAATGGGACATTATTTTTCCCCGATTCTGCCTGGTCAGATAGTGATGTATTACAGTTATTTACAGACAGTGCAGGAAATGCCGAGTTGGGATGTGGGGCTTACTTTCACGGAGAGTGGGCATACTTTCAGTGGCCAAGGGATTGGGCTAGTACCGAAAAAATGCGAGACATAACATTTTTGGAGTTTATACCAATTGTTTTGGCATTGAGCATATGGGGACATAAACTAGTTAATAGGAAAATCATTTTTCACATAGATAACAGTGCATTGGTCAGTGTTTTGAATGCTCAGTCTTCAAAAGACAAAATTGTGATGGAACTTATGCGCCCATTTGTGATAGAACTTCTCCAGCACAACATCCTATTTAAAGCAAGGCATGTACCTGGGGTAGAAAATGTTATTGCAGATTCTATTTCTCGTATGCAGTGGAACCGGTTCCGGTCAGTGGCCCCCCAAGCACAAGTTCACCCAGCGCGCATTCCAGGGAAATTCCGGTCGTTGATATCAAGACTGAAGTAGACCGATTATTAAGGGCTTCTGTATCTAAGAATACTCACCAGTCTTACAATACAGGGTTATCAGCATTTGAAAAATTCAGGCTTTCAAATGGATTATCAAGGGTTTGGCCTCCAACAGTTGATCACATAGTGGGCTTTATAGCCTCTTTGTCACTCAGGGGGCTAGCAGATACAACTGCTCGTTTATATGTTTCCAGCATTGGTTATCAATGCAAGTTATTGGGAGAAAGTGATATAACACAAAATTTTCTAGTTGGGAAAGTCCTTGAAGGGATGAAAAGATTAAAACATAGGACTGATACTAGGCTCCCTATCACAGGAACCATTTTAACCCAGATCATTCAGACCCTCCCATCAGTATGTTTAAATAAGTACGAGAGTATACTTTTTCAAGCAGCATACACTATGGCCTTCTTTGGGTTTTTTAGAGTGGGGGAATTGTGTTTGACAAAGGGAGGTAATCATGAACATGTGGTAGGTATTGGGGATGTATCCTCTGTACAAGGGCAATATATTCAAGTTACACTGAGATTCTCTAAATCTGACCAAGCTGGCAAGGGATCAATAATTCAACTGAAGGCCACAGGTAAGGGATTATGCCCTGTAAAAGCTGTGGAGGCCTTTTTGAGAGCAAGACCAAGGGTGGGCGGCCCACTTCTGTGTCACTTTGGGGGGGACCCGGTAACTAGATACCAATTTTCGGCAGTTCTCCAAAAAATCATTGAGGTGTGTTGGTTTAGATAAAGCTGGATTTAAAACTCATTCATTCCGAATAGGTGCTGCATCTGAAGCCTTCAAAGCAGGTCACTCAGCTGAAGCTATAAAGGAGGCAGGGCGATGGAAATCTAATGTGTATAGTCATTATATTCGTACCCCAATAATTACATTTCCGGATATCTGTAATTAAATATGTCACCAAGGATACTAGGTTTTCTAACACAGTATTGAAGGCATTTCAGGACTGGAAGTGTGGTTTCTAGGGTCATCTCTCATAAAGCGAGCAGCAATGGCAGCCATGATGAGGCCAGGGGGTTTAAACCTTGGCCTGGAGAGAATAGGAATCAGCATTTTTTGGCAAGGATATAGTGGCCTTGGTATTGAACAGATAAAAAGAAAAGTTATGCATCTGAGATCGATGGCCGGAAATCCTCGGATTTTACTGATTCATTGCGGAGGGAATGACTTGGGGAGGATTCCTATAGCTAAGCTTCGTATGAGCTTTAAAAAGACGGTCAGGTTTCTGTTTTCATTTTTTCCAGGCGCTAAAATCATTTTCTCCCAAATTCTTCCCCGTCTTGCATATAGATATTCAGAAAATTTCCAGGCTATGGAGGCTTGTAGGCTAAGATTAAACAGTGCCGTTGCAAAAGAAGTACTAAATCTTGGGGGGTGTTACTTGAAATATCCAGATATAAAAGCATCTGAGGCTTTCTTCTGTCCAGATAAGGTACATTTGTCGGAATTGGGGAACAACATATTCCTAAACAACCTGCAAGGGGGTATAGAGTACTTTTCCCGGGGGGAGGGGGGTCCTGTATTTCCCTAAAAGTTAGCTAGGTAGGTCTAGGATATAGATACTAGGGTCACGGCTCGTGGTAGTTGTGCGGCTCCCTCCCCACTATGGTGTGGCGGTGGTCAAGATATGGCTAATTATTAGTACCTTAGCATATCTTGTCCAATTGGCGTTAGCGCATCGCACTACTACTACAATAGGTTTAGGTTATTTGTCCGCTGTTCCCAGGGACAAATATTTTGATAGAAATTAATGAACTTTGACCGTTGACACTCTCTCAGAGTACCCAGGGTCAGATTATCTTGTACCCTCTTGTGAACTTCAACTTGTGAACTTGAACCTTTGAACTTGTGAACTTGAACCTTTGAACTTGTGAACTTGAACCAGTGAACTTGAACTTGTGACCTTGAACTTGTGAACTTGAACTTGTGAACTTGAACCTTTGAACTTGAACCTTTGAACTTGTGAACTTGAACCTGTGTCCTTGAACTGCTTGAGGGCTGACCATATACTTGTCGGCAGCCCGACTTTATAAGTAAACAGCCGTGACCAATTACGCCAAAGAATAATAATTAATAAAATAATTTGGACTTTATTATGGTTTTATTTGTCTTCTCTTCGATAACAAACAATATTTACATAAAACATGAGTTGATCCTGGAATAACAAACAATATTTACATAAAACATGAGTTGATCTTTAATAACAAACAACATTTACATAAGACAGGAGTTGATCCTGGAATAACAAACAATATTTACATAAAACAGGAGTTGATCCTGGAATAACAAACAATATTTACATAAAACAGGAGTTGATCCTGGAATAACAAACAATATTTACATAAAACAGGAGTTGATCCTGGAATAACAAACAATATGTACATCAAACAGGAGTTGATCCTGTAATGATATACAGTTATTGTAAGGGTGTGAGGGAAATAACACATTAACCCTCACATCCTTACAATTACTGTGCATCATTCCAGGATAAGCTCCTGTTTTATTATCCCCACCCATTTTGTTAATAAAAGCAAAGTATGTTTCAAATTTTAATGTAAATTCGAAGTAAAAAAGGCAATACTTGTTGTGTGTTAGTGTTGTTAATTTCTTTTTGAAACACTCCTCTCCAACACTTTTTCATCCAGATGAAGCCATGCTCCAAAATGTTCTTGTAGCATTCACTCGAACGATTTTAGTACACAAACTGTTTCTTTTTCACAGTGATCATTGAGATACATTTCACGATATGACGTAAACATGTACAAATAACATTATTGCAGGTATAAACGAGGATACTGAACTTCAGGTAATGTAAGTAACAGTTATCTACGTCACAACTGATTTAATTGTAGATGATCACTGTTTATATATGAATATGCTTCGATAACAACAACCATGTTACTCGTGGAAGGAAGTACACGACTCGGCCACCCTAAGACGACGCAATTGCTGATAATATAAGTGGTTATTAGCTATCGGGGTGGGCATAAAGGATGACACCAGAGATATAATGGGGTCTCAGTATGTATCAATTAAAAGAGGTAGTAATCCACCCTGGTACAGCCTCCAAGAGTAACCTAGACAGTGTGTGTACGATGTAGTAAACTTAATCCTAGTCTTAAGTATAGGTATGATGACATCATCTCATTTATTGTGACCATGTAGCGTTGTCTTCTTGATAAGGGGTTTCAACTATTTTCAGGAGGTTGTTGCCCTGATGAAATGCCATTTTTCTTTCTATTCTATTTCTTTTGGTTAATTGATTAAGGTATAAATGGAAGTTTTTTTTATAATTTAAAAGAACATCCAGGTATAAATATTATCTACTATTATACCATGCTCTCTGTCCTGATCACCCGGCTATATGTAACAGTATTACATGAATTGACTGATAATGGATTGTGTTCCTGATCTCATTTGACCTTATAAAACTACATGACATTGACGTTATCCCAATTAGAGAACCTGGTTCGTCCAATTTTGGTCATACATTTTCGAGATAACCTTCCCGAGTAATCTTTGAGAAGAAAAAAAAAAAAAAAAAAAAAACAATTAACAACCACACAAACAAACAAACATTGTCCACAGATCCCGGGTTGTGTCTGCACTGCCTGACACAAAGTCTTCATACTTGATCATATTTGACTCGGACAGGAAGGTTACGACAGCGTTATAGCCGTACATAGTCACAATAAAGTAGACATACTTGATCAGATATGTGTCAGAGGGGAAGGTTACGATAGGATGATCGCCGTATTACATTGAGGTAGACATACTTTATCATATATGAGTCGGACATGAAGGTTTTAACAGAGTTACCACCGTATCACATTGAAATGCTATAGGCATACTTGATCATATTTGAGTCGGACAGGAAGAATACGACAACGTTATAGCCGTGCATAGTCGCAATGAAGTAGACATACTTGATCATATTTGAGTCGGACAGGAAGATTACGACTTTTCTGTATGTTACGATGAGGAAATATATGAAAGACATCTTCCCTGGTTTTAAATACACCGTATCATTTTGTTTCAACTTCCTGCGCTGAATGTGACTGGTGTTGCATTAAAAAAGAATCCTACTTTAGTAAATCGAAATCGTTTCCATGTCTAAATCTGTTAATGTTAGTTTTTCAAAAGAGCTTCCCACTCTGAGTTTAAAATTCAACAAAGCGGATGAATATGACTTACTTCCTACCGAATGTGATTTACTCGAGGTTATCTGTTAAATAGTACTTAGGGTACCAACTGTTCATAGAGGTCACAGCGTGCTTCCTAGATTCCACGAGAATCGGTTAATAATGCCCTATATATAGTAAGACCTACAATATATTCAACCGTTGTGGATGGACGTGGTATAAAAAAACATGTTCATTTTAAAGTATAAATCAGGGATTGAAATGTACATGAACCGAAAAGCCTGGGTACTTCAAATATATGATATTGTCCAAAGGGAAATAACTCTAGCGACAAAATGCATATCTGAAAAAAAGGTTATTTCATTTTTGCTCGAGTTCAAGTTACAACTTTTATTTAACCCATATAATTTCCCATCTAAGGAAGTTCCATATTTTAGAGATCATAACGTATCTATGACTGCTGTTTTAATGGTTATCTCCCTTTTCTATGGTTGTGAATACTTTAAGGAGTGATTGCATAGTCATGGCAACGTTTCGATAAAAAAATCATCACTGCAATGTCTATACACATGTTTCGGTTAAAGTACTTTACATCACATAGACTCTAGTTGGTACGTTTGACTTAAAATATGATTTACCACCCTGTTTACAGTCGATAATATATATATATATATATAAATATATATAGAAACCTATAATTTATTTCACCCTTTTGACTGTCCGGTAAGTATTTATATATAGAAAAGTGCAATCACCTCCACCCTGGTGACTGTCGAGTAAATATCTTTATCCTGCAACTGCCACCGCATTGTCGGAATACACCCACCATATATAGTTTTGCTGTATACGGCAGTGACGGAAAACAGCTGTATTTTGGAATCTTAGCACGTGCGTCAGTTCGACTGACCTTCTTCAAAGTGAAACTACGTTTAAAAGGCGAACATATTTCTGTCATTTTTGACACCGTTTTACTTCAAAATAATTATTTTTGATGATTATTTTTATGACTGTTGCAGGATGAATAGAATACATGGTCAGTGTCTTAAAATATAAGCTATATTTTTGGCTCGGGATAGAAAGACAAAAAGGGCTCGCCAAGGCTCGCCACTTTTGTCTTTCTTAACCCTCGCCAAAATACAGCTTGTATTTTAAGACACTGGCCATGCATTCTCTATATATACAGATACGTGTCATCCACTCCATTCTGTTGGCAGTAGAAAAAATAATAAGTATCCCCCTCTTAACACTTAAAATCTTATTGTAAGACAGTAGACAGGTCATTGTGTCATTGAAAATCATAGATAATTTATATAACTGTTATACAGGATATATCTGATATATCTAGGAAGAGATAATCAGGTGAATAATCAATATGTTTGTTATTTAGTGAACAATATACATATACAATAATAGAATCAGGAGTATCATTACTCCTGAACTCAACTGTGTCTCAGTGTTGTACTTTGGGACTAACGAAATTTCAAACCGGTGTATGTTTTCTCACTAGTTAAATGTTTGATTTTTTTTCATTTATAATTTCGTCTTACGTTTCTAGAGAACATGTAGATCAGCGATTAATCTAAATATGTCCCTGTACCTGGCTGCAGCTATTTTACAAAATCTTACCATTAACCAACAGATCACCTACATCAGTGGAAGTGCTCTTTTGTTCAGTATCCCTATTTACATCTACATTAATGCTATTTGTACATGTTAATTTCATATAGTGAAATGTATGCTAACGATCCACAACAGTCATTCTTATGTTATACGTATACTATCTAACACAGGATATACCTAGTCCCTCTACACTTGATAGGAGGTCATTATAAAATATTTACCATTGTATGGCACTGCCACTATATAACCCTACCAATTCAGTTGCGAGTTCACCATCTTATGAACTGCCAACTGAAATTTGAATTTGAAAATTTCAAAAACAAAAATCGCACGACAAATAAAAAATCGCAGAATGGTAAATATAAGCATTGAACGGCTTTCAGTTGGCATTCATAGTCAATATGAATGCCAACTGAAAGCCGTTCAATGCTTAAGTAACACGGATCGATACGGTATATAAGATGTAAAAGAAGTATGTATGTATACGAATGTTAGTAATTCCCTGTAACAATACAGTGTGCAGTTATAAAAGTAACAATGTTTTACAAATACAACACTATAATGTTATGCCACATGTAATTTATTCTTTGCAATTGTTTTTCGTTTTGTTTTTTGTTTTGTTTTTTAATCTATATTTCTCCTTTTTGATAAAAACTCCATCATTAATACCTTAAATATTGTTTGTTGTTCCACGATCAAATCCATATTTATGTTTCTCTGTTAAATGTGTTAAAAAGATTAGAAAATCAAATGAAAATGAATTTTTGCCAGGCACAATGAAACGATACCTAGAAGGAGCACGAGTGTACCTTAGCGAACGATTATTATGGTATGAGCATTTATATGGACAATTTGAACTGAGAAAGTAGTTTGAGTGTTTAGCTAGCATACACCAGACAGATAAATGATATATTTTAATAATTTATCAGTTGCCATAACTTGTTCACAATTATCTTGCTTGTTTAAAAGAAGCAATAACATATATTTAAAAAAAAATCCTAATATATGTGAATAGTGTTTGTTATTCTACGATCAATATCTATTTAATGCAGATATTATCTGCATACATTATGGATACAAATATAGACACAATGCAAGATAGTTATACAACTGACTTATTATTCTGCTAACAATGCTTATTAACATAGGCTCAAATGCATACACAAATGTATTGTGTGCGTTAAAACGTCCAATTACACAGTATCACCCTGTCAAACACCCAACAGTATCACCCCGTCAAACACCCAACAGTATCACCCCGTCAAACACGCTACAGCATCAACCCGCCGAACACTCCCCGGTATCACTCCGCCCAACACCAAATAGTATCACCCTGCCAAACACCCCACATTATCACTCCGTCGAACACCAAACAGTATTACTCCGCCCAACTCCCAACGGTATCACCCCGTCAAACACCCAACAGTATCACCGCGTCAAACACCCAACAGTATCACCCCGCCCAACACCCAACAGTATCACCCCGTCAAACACCCAACAGTATCACTCCGTCGAACACCAAACAGTATTACTCCGCCCAACTCCCAACAGTTTCACCCCGTCAAACACCCAACAGTATCACCCCGTCAAACACCCAACAGTATCACCCCGCCCAACACCCAACAGTATCACCCCGCCCAACACCCAACAGTATCACCCCCCACCCCCCAACACCCAACAGTATCACCCCGTCAAACACCCAACAGTATCACCCCGTCAAACACCAAACAGTATCACCCCGTCAAACACACAACAGTATCACCCCGTCAAACACCCAATAGTATCACCCCGTCAAACACCCAACAGTATCACCCCGCCCAACACCCAACAGTATCACCCCGTCAAACACCCAACAGTATCACTCCGTCGAACACCAAACAGTATTACTCCGCCCAACTTCCAACAGTATCACCCCGTCAAACACCTAACAGTATCACCCCGTCAAACACCCAACAGTATCATCCCGTCAAACACCCAACAGTATCACTCCGTCGAACACCAAACAGTATTACACCGCCCAACTCCCAACAGTATCACCCCGTCAAACACCCAACAGTATCACCCCGCCCAACACCCAACAGTATCATCCCGCCCAACACCAAACAGTATCACCCCCCCCCCCCCAACAACCAACAGTATCACCCCGTCAAGCACCCAACAGTATCATCCCGCAAACACGCTACAGCATCAACCCGCCCAACACCCAACAGTATCACCCCGTCAAACACCCGATAGTATCATCCCGTCAAACACCCAATAGTATCACCCCGTCAAACACCCAACAGTATCACCCCGCAAACACGCTACAGTATCACCCCCGCAAACACGCTATAGTATTACCCCGTCAAACACCCAACAGTATCACCCCGTCAAACACCCAACAGTATCACCCCGTCAAACACCAAACAGTATCACCCCGCCCAACACCCAACAGTATCACCCCGTCAAACACCCAACAGTATCACTCCGTCGAACACCAAACAGTATTACTCCGCCCAACTCCCAACAGTATCACCCCGTCAAACACCCAATAGTATCACTCCGTCGAACACCAAACAGTATTACTCCGCCCAACTCCCAACAGTATCACCCCGTCAAACACCCAACAGTATCACCCCGTCAAACACCCAACAGTATCACCCCGCCCAACACCCAACAGTATCACCCCGTCAAACACCCAACAGTATCACCCCGTCAAACACCCAACAGCATCACCCCGTCAAACACGCTACAGTATCACCCCGTCAAACACGCTACAGTATCACCCCGTCAAACACCCAACAGTATCACCCCGTCAAACATCGAACAGTATCACCCCGCAAACACGCTACAGCATCAACCCGCCGAACAACCCTCGGTATCACTCCGCCCAACACCCAATAGTATCACTCCGCCAAACCAAACACCCAACAGTATTACTCCGTCGAACACCCAACAGTATCACCCCGCCCAACATTTTACAGTACCACCCCGCCCATCACCGGACAAATCACCCCGTCCAACACTCCACAATATCACCCCACCCAACACAAAACAGTATAATCCCGCCCAACACCCAACAGTATCATCCCGCCCAACTCCCTACAATATCACCCCGCCCAACACCCAACAGTATCACCCCGCCCAACTCCCCACAGTATCATCCCGCCAAACACTCAACAATACGACCCCACCAAACACCCAACAGTATCACTCCGCCCAACACTCCGCCCCAACATGTGAAGACGACGTCATCATTATATTTCGTGTTTGAAAAATACATGAAAAGGAATGCGATTCGTATTGATTAAAATGACTATGGTATGGTATAATATATATACTGGATCCTTACAAACAACAATCCACTGAATGCACCTTTCTTACCATTAACGACAATGACTTTACACTTATAGTGGTGAGAATCTCGTATGTCGACGTTTCTGGACTACTTTCCAAGATTCCGAATCTCAATACAGTCTTCAGGAACCATTTTCGTAGGAGTATTCAAGTATCCTCATACTTTACGGGTAGCCATGCCTAGCTTACAGGCGCCTTTCAATCAAGAAAGGTTTTAAAGGTATTTAATAATGAACCGCATCGAAATTTAATGCTGCCTACTGATTCGTCTGATGATAAAATGGAATTTCTAAAATAGCAACTCTATTGTTTTATCATAATTTCCAATCTTTGTAAATATTGAAACAAATGTATACGATTCAGTGATTTAATTGTTACATTGTCATAGATATCGATTTAGTTTCCTGTTGTTTATCAACATGAATAAACAGCAGGTGCATAATACATATTACTTGAGAGTGACAGACAGTGTCTAATTTCCTGGATTCATATGAAAAAGCTTTGTTGAGTATGTTAATAAAGGGTAACCCCTAAACCTAAACTGGGTTTTCCAAAGGATTTTTCGGCTTTAATTTGGTTTTCACATCAGACTGTATTTGAGTAATAGAGTAACACTGTCTACGACAGCCCTTAAGTTTCAAATATTTTAGAACTGTGTTGTGTGCTACTCCTGGCGGTGCCGCTGTTTCCACTCTCGAGTTTTAATATGAAAAAGTTACAGAACCTGCCTTATTGACCTATAATTTAAAACAGAAGACGTTAACCCTTACAGAACACTTGGTCTTATTTTCCCTGTTATTTTTCTATTTTAAATGATATCTATGTAAATCCATTAATACTACTGGGTTTAGGTCGCGATTAATTCTGGGTTAGAAATACGATTTTATTTAGAAAATAAATAACATTTGGAACAGGTCATGTGCTCGTCTTCTCGGCTCGGTTATATTCGTAACAAAGATGTTAAGCACCACCAATCAATCATTTAATCAATCAAGCAAACATTTTTTTTCTATATTAAACAATTTTCATGTTATTCTACATTTTATTTGTATTTTTTTTTTATCGTGAATTTCGCATGCACCGGAGACCGTCTTTAAATGACGTTAAACAATGATGAACCTAACTAAACCAATAAGTATTTTATAAACGACATGCATGTATACGTTACGAGCCTTAAGTTATTGACGCTACAGCGCTCCCGTTGTTATTAATTCAATGCTAGGCTATCGTGCGGACATATTATTATATTTCTGTTAGTATAATTGTGTAATTCCATCAGTGAATCAATCTATTTATAAAATATCGCAATTGTCCCGCTGTAGCCTTGGTCTACATTGTTATAGCTCGCTTATAAATGTAAATCCCATCTTTACAATAGACGTTCCCTGACGGCTGACGATATGTATTTTCGTTTGGTAATATAAAATTACCTTTCCGTTTTCGTCACTACATGTCTTCTCTGCCAAATATAAGCAATGAAATTTAAAAGATTAAAAAAAATCCCCATATCACAATGTGAAGTTTCTAATACATGTTTCGTTTGTTGTTTATTCCAGTGGGAGCTCCCCTCTGATAAAACCCATGCCAGGATTTCGGCGAAACCCATTGTTATTCGTAAATAGTTTGAGCGGTGGCCAAACACACTGACGTGTTAGTATAATTATGTAACTCACAGGCCATATTGGAGCTGAGACATTGCTGGGACTACACGTTTTTTGAGTCTCTGTATCTGGCGTGCAGGTAAATGATCTGTTACCAATACTGAGGTTTATTTCATGATGATAAAGTTTGCTGTATGACTGTATACAATAATGTATGGATTTTGTTAAATTGCTTAATTTGTCGGAAATGTTTCTATTCACATTGTTTATCAATCAAGTAAATCACGTCTGATCTGAGTAACAAACCCCGCCATCGTCTTCCCTAGATGTTTTATCAACGTTCTTTCTTTAAACTAATATTCTTTACTTAGGTAAATAAATCGGTGATTTTCGTAGAATATCGGAAGAGAAAATACCAAGGCATTACTACATCAGTCTTTCTATAGTTTAACCCCTTTTTTCGACTATGACGTAAAACGTTCGCTAGGTTTATATTGAATATCATGGATAAAAACATTAAATAACGGTATTCATCAATCATCTTTAATAATATCTTCCACTTTATCCTCAGGAAATTTGAGTAACAGTATACATAATATCTGATTTTGTTTGTTACAGATGGATACCCGGCATCACCAGCTCGCTTTGTTCAGTGTCCTATTGATTATCTCCCTTTCCTCTTGTAACACTTGTGAGGTTTCATTTGACCAGAAAACAGCGGATTGTTCGAACCGTGGTTACCATCACATTCCAGTGCTATCTAATTTCACCGAAAACTTAGATTTATCAGGAAATGATATATCACATCTGGACGAAGCATCATTTCTAAATCTGAAAAATCTGAAATTCTTGAATTTGAACTGGAATAAGATTAAATCCATCGCTAAAGACACATTTTCTGGACTTTCGTCACTTCACAATCTGTCGATTGGGCACAACAGAATAAACATTTTGCAGAAAGAGTTCGGTGAGATGAGATTTACTCGTAATTCAATGTTGGAATATGTGGATATATCCTTCAATACTAAGTTGCCTTTATACGAAGAATCTGTGTACCCAGACGCTGTGTTCGCGTCATTGTCATCTGTTCGTGAGCTTCATGTCGACCTTTTACCGAATCCTATATTTGGAACGGGCTTCAGTAATATGACAAATCTAAACAAACTTGTTTTCAAAGACTGTGTATTGATGCACCTTTCTAATGATACATTTAAACATTTCCGGAACCTCGAGTCGCTGACATATTTAGATATGTCGAATTGTCAGGTGAATGTCAGACACTTTGTGAAAATGGAAAAAGCTTTCTTACAGTATTTCTCTTCTCTCCAATACCTTGACCTTTCCGATTCCTATATAACGTTGCCGGTTGCCATGGACATCCTGTATGGCCTCACAGTAAACACAAACAACACTAATCCTGTCAGAAAAATGAAAGTCTTGAATCTGTATAATGTCAACCCCTTTCTATTATTATGGATGTATGACGTCGATTATGCAGTAAAGGTGACGACAGAGATGACCAGATATTACAGACAGTTATGTGTGGAGGATATTAATGTAGGCAATAACGGGATCGTTGAAATAGAAGTCGGAACGTTATTATTATTTGACGATTTTAGTTGCTTGAGACGTTTAACTATATCAGAGAACAACTTTATGTTCACCTTCCCTCGCTTTGCACTAAGCGTCTTACAGTTTTTTGCAAAGAGCATAAACCTAGAAGAGCTAGATTTTTCATACGTAGCTATTAAGTTTTCAATGAATCAAAATACAGGCAGGAACAGCCTCCAAACTAAGAAAAAGCAGTCGTCATTTCGGTGCGTGATGCCTTTCAAAGTTGGACGACATATGCGGTATGTACGACTGACCCATCTACTTTTCCCTTTTGGTCTTGATTGTGATATAGATTTGTCTACTTGTCCTGTTTTAAGATTGCTAGATATATCAGAAACAACGATTTTAAGTGAGAATTTTCGCATTAAAGAAGTCCGTGTTGAGTATATGAACGTTTCCGGTATGGATTTCGGAACAACTGGACGAATGCTTCTAGGAAATCTGAAATGGGTTCATCGACTAGTTATTCAGAATGCAAACTTAGACCGTGCATTCAGCAACAAGAATTACGTCTTCAAAGACATCAAACACGTAGACGAAGTCGATATGTCATTGAACCATTTATCTACATTGGACGAGGAAAGTGTTCAGGGCCTGGAGGGGGTGAACAATATCATCTTATCGTGGAACTTTTTCAGTGATTTTCCCGAGGGGTTATACAGGTTAAAAAACCTCACTGACATAGACCTTAGGCACAACCAGCTAACATACCTTAGGGAGAAGGCACGGACATGGTTGGATAGGATGAATTCTCGGCCCGAACGGAACATCAGGATTTCAGTGATTGGAAATCCATTTGCGTGCACTTGTGACACACTGGATTTCGTTTTCTGGATTTGTGACACTAATGTGATGCTGGATTACCACAACAACTACACGTGTACCCTACCGAATGGTTCGACTGTTATGCTTTGTCACGTCAACCAAAACTATCCGTTGTATTTAGGCAACTGTAATAAAGAGTCTTTCTGGATCGTGTTCGCAATTTCTGGGATAAGTATTTTGCTGCTGTTACTTGTGGCATCGTCATTTGTTTTCAAATTTAGATGGAAAATTCAGTATTTCTTTTGGAGGAAGTTAAACAGTAAACCAGCAGTTGTTACTGATATCAGACATTACACCTATAAATCCTTTATAACATATTCCGAGGAGGATTGCTGGAGTCATAATTCCTTTCTACCAAAACTTGAACAGCTTGAAAAAGAAGACGGCATTCGGTGTTGCGTCCAGGAAAGAGACATCATAGCTGGTGAGAACGAAATTAAAAGGCTTACCGAGTTTCTTCCAGACAGTGAGAAATTCATGCTGGTACTGACTAAAGATTTTATTGACACTAAATGGTGTGAATTTGTGTTGGATATTTGCCTCAGGGAACGTATGGAAAGGAGGAATAATGGCTGTCTGGTAATGATATTTAAAGATATAGACCCCCGATGTGCTCCCGAATTCATTACAAACGCATACAAACACTGTACATCCATCACCTACCCAGAGGAGGAAAACGACGAAGAAGGTTTCTGGTATGAGATACGCCAAACACTCTTACATTAAATTAATATGTATGACTATATTTCGTATACTGGATACTGTAGGCAGATTATACTGTTATGTTACACAGGGAAAGGGCTTCCTGGATTTTATCTCTCTGTATATTACCTACAACCCGATACAACTTCTAGGTTTTTCCTTCTTTTTTAGATTAAATGATCTGTCATTTGATGTTTACATCTTTTCAATATCCTTGAAGAAATTTAGGATTCTTTTACTGTAAAAAACATTTTATGCATAATATTTTTACATGTATTATTGGTAATAAATGGTTTATCCAGCACTTTCTGTTGTTAAAATTAATAATACGAGAAATTTAGTATTAATACATCATCATTAAATTAACCTTCAGAGGGATAAGTACATTTTTCTGATCTGAAAACTGTATCTTTTGTATGACACTTAATAGTCTGATGCGCATTTATAGTTTGATGCAAATTAAATGCACACCTTCTTTGTTTACACTAGGTGGTGTTGTTCTTTTTTTTTACCATTGGATATTTTCGATATCTGCTAAGCATGAGCAATCGAATTCGCCAAATATTACAGTTTCAGCAATCGACCGCGCTAAATATTACAGTTTAAGATGGAATTATCATTTGACTTACTTTGCATAATTTGATAAAGGTGTAGAAGAAGTGGGGTAGCCGGAACATAGTGTTTACGGTATCTCTCACTAGACTGGCGGAGGTTGCTTTGTTCGCCTCAGGGGATCATGCCGGGTATTACCACACCGCAGACCCGGCTCCAAGTCCTGTTGGGACACTCGGCAGGAATGTGTTTCTCGTTTTTCACACATGTATAACCATATTTGTACTGTCTCCATCGGACTATAATTTCATTCAAATACATGTTGTATTACAGTAATAATGCAGGTGTTCCTAACACAGACACCACTTTGAATACCAGCCCCTGCTAGTGCAATGGATACAATTTTGGGTGATACACTTGAAAAAACAAAACAAAAACAAAACAAAATATCGAAAGTGGCGTTTTTGTTTTTTCTGTGTTGTTTTTTAACGATAACGAGTATATTGTGATTAAAGCTTCTTCAAAACAGGTTGTTAAGTGATACTATTTTAAAGGAAATAACTAATTATACAGCAAATCGGTCTCTCAACGTGGGATTAACTACATAATTTTAATTCAAATATAATTTATATTTCACGTGAACAAGTGTTGAAAGATTCAAATTCTGTGTTGGTGCACAGGGAGTTAAAGAATGGGAGCATGTATGAGTCATCAAACTGTCTTCTTTTGTCATTTATGTTATTTTGTTTCATATCTTATCATAAGTACAATGCATCATATGCACTTTGTGTTTTTGATCTGAAGATAAAGACTAGAATTACCGATCTTAGTATTGTGATGAATATCTATAATGTACAATTCACACTCATGTGTCTATATACATTGTGATTCAATTATTTATATCATCTGATAGAGTTCGAGGCTGCCAGGGCACGAGTTATAAAATTTCCTTGCTTTGTCATATGAGTTACTGTGTAAAATATGTAATTATAGGCACAATGTATCATATTATGAACTATCTGTTGTTGTTTCGAAAGTAGAGATTTTCAGCCGTGGTTGTACTGTAGTTAAAATATATTTTTTCAAACACTTGTCCTTCAATTTGATTGACACGACACCTGCTTAGATTCGATGTTTTCAACATAGGAAGATGGTGAAAAGACGATTTTATTGTGATCCTGAAATGTGAAGTTGTTACCCGTGAGGTTCAGATACTCTGTCAGGTTCGATAGATTTGGTATCTTGGTTGAATTCCGATATGTACAATCTGCTGTCCTCTGATCATCTGATTTAGTACAAGGTCGACAGCAGACAAGGTGGATGACTGTAAGATTAACAAGATAAACTCTCAAACCACAGTTACAGTAACAGCTATACTTCCAAAGTTGTATTTAATGTAATAAATCATATTATTTACCCAGTTATACTTCTAAAGTCGTGTTTAATGTAATAAATCATATTATATACCCGGTTATACTTCCACGGTTGGTTATGATGTGGTTATCTCCCATTTCGTTACTGGGAGCCTGAAGTTGGTTCCGAGTTCCGAGTTCCGTTTAAGTAAACGGAACTCGGAACTCGGACCAAAACCCATAAAGCTTCTACAAAGTAGTTCCGCTGTTTTACTTTAACGGAACTCGGAACCAACTTCAGGCTTCCTTCCCTGCATGTGAGTAATTTGAATACTAAGTGCACGTTCATGAAAAAGTATCGAGCAAATAAGATTCTGTTCTTCGCTGATCACTGAATGTCAGTTAAACTGCTAAAATCATAAAGGCGTTATTAGGTATATTTTACTAAAATGATGATTAACCACCCTGTTGACAACCGAGTAATTATCTATGTATAAAAACGTGTAATTCACGCCGCCCTTTTGACAGTAGAGTAAACATCTATATTAATCCGCACCACCCTGTTGACAGGTAAATTCTATATCGTAAGTCAGGGGACTGGTGCCTGTCTCTAGAATCATCGATGCTTTATATCATTGTTATCTAGGATATATTTGACATTAGAAATAGGAAGAGATGGTACCTAGTAAAACCTCTACAAAATAGAATCAGTAGTATCTAGCTCTAGCTCGGCTGCCTGTCTATGTTGTACTGTGTGAATAAAGAATATGATAATCTGCAGATAGCACTAACATTTCAAAAAGTTAAATATCATTAATTAAATAATTGTCGGCACTACAACAAATTGTTTAATATTTGAATATTTTTTCTTTGATAGTTTAATATGTGTTTTTCCTGTGATTTGTTTGATCATTTACACTGTATCGGGGTCGCGATACATTTGTTTGGTTACTAACATGTATTAAACAGCTATGATGTGAGGGTTACATACATGTATTAAAACAGCTATTATATATGAATTACATACATGTATTAAAATAGCTATGATGTGGGGGTTACATACATGTATTAAACAGCTATGATGTGAGGGTTACATACATGTATTAAAACAGCTATGATGTGAGGGTTACATACATGTATTAAAACAGCTATGATGTGGGGGTTACATACATGTATTAAACAGCTATGATGTGCGAATTACATACATGTATTAAATCAGCTATGATGTGAGAATTACATACATGTATTAAAACAGCTATGATGTGAGGGTTACATACATGTATTAAAACAGCTATGATGTGGGAATTACATACATGTATTTAAATAGCTATGATGGGGGGATTATATACATGTATTTAAACAGCTATGATGTGAGGGTTACATACATGTATTAAAACAGCTTTGATGTGGGAATTACATACAAGGTGGATGACTGTAAGATAAACAAGATAAACTCTACAACCACAGTTAAAGTAACAGTTATACTTCCAAAGTTGTATTTAATGTAATAAATCATATTATATACCCAGTTATACTTCTAAAGTCGTCTTTAATGTAATAAATGATATTACATACCAAGTTATACTTCCACGGTTGGTTATGATGTGGTTATCTCCCATTTCCTTACTGGGAGCCTGAAGTTGGTTCCGAGTTCCGAGTTCCGTTTAAGTAAACGGAACTCGGAACTCGGACCAAAACCCGTAAAGCTTCTACATAGTAGTTCCGCTGTTTTACTTTAACGGAACTCGGAACCAACTTCAGGCTCCCTTCCCTGCATGTGAGTAATTTGAATACTAAGTGCACGTTCATGAAAAAGTATCGAGCAAATAAGATTCTGTTCTTCGCTGATCACTGAATGTCTATACACACATGTCAGTTAAACTGCTAAAATCACAAAGGCGTTGTTAGGTATATTTTACTAAAATGATGATGAACCACCCTGTTGACAACCGAGTAATTATCTATGTATAAAAACGTGTAATTCACGCCGCCCTTTTGACAGTAGAGTAAACATCTATATATAAAAACGTGTAATTCACACCGCAGTAGAGTAAACATCTACATTAATCCGCACCACCCTGTTGACAGGTAAATTCTATATCGTAAGTCAGGGGACTGGTGCCTGTCTCTAGAATCATCGATGCTTTATATCATTGTTATCTAGGATATATTTGACACTAGAAATAGGAAGAGATGGTACCTAGTAAAACCTCTATAAAATAGAATCAGAAGTATCTAGCTCTAGCTCGGCTGTCTGTCTATGTTGTACTGTGTGAATAAAGAATCTAATAATCTGCAGATAGCCTTAACATTTCAAAAAGTTAAATATCATTAATTAAATAATTGTCGGCACTACAACAAATTGTTTAATATTTGAATATTTTTTCTTTGATAATTTAATATGTATTAGCTATTATTAAACTCGTGTTTTTCCTATGATTTGTTTGATCATTTACATTGTATCCAGGTCAAGATGCATTTACGCTGTTGAATTTAAATAACATATACCTTACCTGGATAGGTGATGTTCATGTCTGGTTACCAACATGTAGTAAACAGCTATAAACAGCAATGAAATGAGGGTTACATACATGTATTAAAACAGCTATGATATAAGGGTTATACATGTATTTAAACAGCTATTATATGAAAATTACATACATGTATTAAAACAGCTATGATGTGAGGGTTACATACATGTATTAAAACAGCTATGATATGAGAATTACATACATGTATTAAAACAGCTATGATGTGAGGGTTACATACATGTATTACAACAGCTATTATATGAGAATTACATACATGTATTAAAACAGCTATGATGTGAGGGTTACATACATGTATTAAAACAGCTATGATATGAGAATTACATACATGTATTAAAACAGCTATGATGTGAGGGTTACATACATGTATTACAACAGCTATTATATGAGAATTACATACATGTATTAAAACAGCTATGATGTGAGAATTACATACATGTATTAAAACAGCTATGATGTGAGAATTACATACATGTATTAAAACAGCTATGATGTGAGTGTTACATACATGTATTAAAACAGCTATTATATGAGAATAACATACATGTATTAAACAGCTATGATATGTAAATTACATACATATATTAAAACAGCTATGATGTTAGAATTACATACATCTATTAAACAGCTATGATATGTGAATTACATACATTTATTAAAACAGCTATAGTATGAGTGTTACCTACATGTATTAAAACAGCTATGATATTAGAATTACATACATGTATTAAACAGCTATGATATGAGAATTACATACATGTATTAAACAGCTATGATATGTGAATTACATACATGTATTAAACAGCTATGATATGTGAATTACATAGATGTATTAAACGGCTATGATATGTGAATTACATACATGTATTAAAACAGCTATGTAATCTTATCCCTGTCTTAATCCGTAAATGTATGTTTTCCTAAATAACTTCCTGGTCGTACTTCAACAAAGGGGTTTAATATGGCTGTCTTCCAGTTTAATGTGATTTGATCTATGCTATCTGGTAAATGTTATATATAGAGTACCAAAGTTTGTTTGGTTTAATTTGTTTAACTTATTATCATATTAACATATTAACAGTCAGGGTCATTTAAGGACATGCCATGATTTGGAGGTGAAGGAAAGCTGGAGTACCCGGGGAAAAACCACCGGCCGGATTACTTCCTCTTTTAATTGGTACATACCCTGTGATATCTCTGGTGTCCTCCTTTGTGCCCACCCCGATAGCTAATAACCACATATATAATCAGCAATTGCGTCGTCTAAGGGTGGCCGAGTCGTGTACTTCCTTCCACGAGTAACATGGTTGGTGTTATCAAAGCATATTCACATATAAACAGTGATTATCTACAAATACAGAGTCTGAAGTTGTGCATCATTACTCATTAACTCAGCTGTGTCTCTATGTTGTATTTGTGAATAACGACTATAGTAAACTGCAGACAGTCTTAACATTTCATAAAGCTATTTTTCTCATTATTTAACTGATTGTCTGGCCTAAAACTATGTCTCCCTTAGATATGTGTGTTAATGTTTGGTTATTAACATGAATTAAATGAGTTATGACGTAGATAACTATTATACTGAGGTTACTTACATCACCGAAAGTTCAGTATCCTCGTTAATACCTGCAATAATGTTATTTGTACATGTTTACGTCATATTGTGAAATGTATCTCAATGATCACTGTAAGCAAAAGGTGCTTATTATCAACGATTAGCTCCTGTTTATGTAAATAGTGTTTGTTATTCCAGGATCAACTCCTGTTTTATGTAAATATTGTTTGTTATTACAGGACAAACTCCTGTTTTATGTAAATATTGTTTATTACAGAATCAACTCCTGTTTTATGTAAATATTGTTTGTTATTAAAGATCAACTCCTGTTTTATGTAAATATTGTTTGTTATTACAGGACAAACTCCTGTTTTATGTAAATATTGTTTATTACAGAATCAACTCCTGTTTTATGTAAATATTGTTTGTTATTAAAGATCAACTCCTGTTTATTGTAAATATTGTTTGTTATTCCAGGATAAACTACCTGTTTTATGTAAGTATTGTATGCTATAACAGGATCAGCTCCTGTTTATGTAAATATTGTTTGTCATTACAGGATCAACTCCTGTTTAATGTAAATATTGTTTGTTATTCCAGGATAAACTCCTGTTTTATGCAAATATTGTTTGTTATTCCAGGATAAACTCATGTCTTATGTAAATATTGTTTGTTATTACAGGACAAACTCCTTTTTTATGTAAATATTGTTTATTATTCCAGGATAAACTCATGTCTTATGTAATATTGTTTGTTATTCCAGGATAAACTCCTGTTTTATGTAAATATTGTTTGTTATTACAGGATAAACTCATGTATTATGTAATATTGTTTGTTATTCCAGGATAAACTGTTTTATGTAAATATTGTTGTTATTCCAGGATAAACTCCTGTTTTATGCAAATATTGTTTGTTATTCCAGGATAAACTCATGTCTTATGTAAATATTGTTTGTTATTACAGGACAAACTCCTTTTTTATGTAAATATTGTTTATTATTCCAGGATAAACTCATGTCTTATGTAAATATCGTTTGTTATTACAGGATCAACTCATGTTTTATTTAAATATTGTTTGTTTTTCCAGCATTATCCCCTATTATATGTAGATAATGTCCATATGACCTGTACACATAATGAATACTTATTTTAAAGATATAGTTTAGTTTATTGGTTAATTTGGTTAAACGTGCTATAAACAGTCAGAGTCATCAAAGGACGTGTCAGGTTTTGAGTTGGAGGAAACCCGGAGTACCAGGAGTAAAAAAACTGGCTTACGGTCAGTACCGGGGAACTGAATACGATATAGACACAACAGGATTATTATTCTTCAAACAATGTTTACTAATACAAAAAAAACACGCATGAACAAATAAATCATAATTTTTAAAACGCTTATTTTCACAGATTAATTGGTCAAAGATTCAGAACGCATTAACTTACACCATTCAGAAGCTATTTATAGAAATGTATTTTTAACGAAGGTTACTCGGCTCCAGTTAAGCTTAATATATAGCAATAAAATGATATGTCAATAATCTAACCCGGTTATTTTAGATGTATTATTAACACAATATCAAGTTGCTACTTAAACAACACGACAATAGAGTAAGTTAGCTAAGCGCTACGTGGCTAGAAACGTTATATTAAGATATTAACGCCAAATACTGCCCTATTACATCACCCAAACATTACGTCTCTTAACCCAACACTAACATCCCACAACATCACCTCGCGCAACACCTCGCCCAAACACCCAGTCCCATTTCAACCCCCAAAACCCGTCCATCACCCAAACTCACAACCTCGTTCGACAATCCACAGCATCATCCCGTCCCATCAGTTCATACCTAACACCCCGCCTATCACCCGCCCAACACCCTGCCCATCGCCCCGTCACAACATGTTAAGATATAATACTATGATGTAATCGGCACCAGAACAGTTCGAAAGCGTCTCTATCTGACTCATCAAGCGGATATATGATACATGTGACATGTTGCCAGATTGTCCTAATCGGACGAGGCATATCGTCGACTGGCATTTCCCCTTTAATGGCCACGATGATAGAGTTTGTACACCCTCGCCGTACTCGTTCCATATTTGCCATTTCAAGTTCGAAGTCACACCACCTAGCAGCTATATACTCTTTCGAGATCACGAATAATAACTTCTTGCTCTTTTGTAAACAGTTCACAATGTTCTGAGAAATAGATTCTCCGACTTCAAAATCGCGCTCGTGCAGACAAAGTTGTATATTTCGCTGTAGTTCTAGTTTCGGCCTCAGCTGTTGCCAAATCCAGGGAGAATCCGTTGCAGTGTATGCAACAAATACATCGAAACTATAGGAAGATGCATCCTCCAAGCCGGGGCTGGTTTTACAGTTCCTATAAAAGAAGTATAGAATTCTCCATCTGAATGTGTGACCAATAACAGCTAAAACGAGAGATAAAACTAGTAAACTAATTGCTGATATAGAGAATTGTAACCAGAACAAAAGGTCGTTACAATCACCGAAGAAATCGTCTAGGTTATCGTATACATGTTTTATATTAGCAATGGAGCCGTCTTTTAATGTACAGTTGTAGTTTGGTGGATGTCCGTGTTGAAATTCGACTTTTGTTGTTATAATCCACGAAACAAACTCCATTGTATCACACGTACAGGTGAAACGATTCCCGTCCAATAACACAGTTATACCAGTCTCCTTGCTCCTAGCATCCAACCAATCACGCGCAGCCTTATCGATGAATAATAATTTGTTAAATCTAAGATCAATGTGGGTCAAGTTTGCCATTTTAAATAATCCACGAGGAAAATGGCTGAGAAAATTCAAGGTCAGTTGTATTTGCCTTAGACTCTCAAGACCCTTTACGGTTTCTTCTGGCAAGTCATTCAGATGGTTTGAGGAAATATCGAGCTTTTCAATGTGACCCATATTTCTGAAAATAAAATTACGGTTGCTGAACGCTCTATCTAGATTGGCGTCACGGATCACTAAATGTTCTACACTTGTAAGATTTCCTAATAATCTTCTGCCCGAGGTTGAGAAGTCTATTCCGGAAACGTCAAAATACGATAGGTTAGCACCTATAAGTTTAAAGTCCATGTTTGAAATACTCGTGTAAGAAAAATCCAAAAAAGTCAAGCTTTTTGCCATCGAAACATCAATATCACAAAGCAAGTAGAAAGGGAATAAAAGATGAGATACCCGGATGTGACTCAAGTGCTGTGATATTACTGGAATCGTACATCGGTCTTCCTCGCTCGTAGATAAACGCTGTGGTGCTTCCGCAGGAGAGACATCAGTATATCGATTATTATTGTTTCCAAAGACGTCTGGGGACTGATTGTATACATCCGAGAACTGAATAGCGATGTAGGAATAATCTACCTCATACAGATTTACAGCCTGTGTAAAAAGTTTTACTATATCAAACAGGAATTTTGGAAACGGTACTAAGAAATTGTTTTCGCGCATTACGATACGCTGTAAGCACGTATCATCAATGAAATCTGCCATCGCCTCAACATCAATTTCCACTATTCCATTTCTACCAATATTCATATTCTCCACACATAAATGCTGTAAGTACATTGTCATGGATTTGGTGACTTTAACAGCATAAGTAACATCGTATAACCATAATAATATCAATGGATTCACGTTATACAGATTTAAAACTTTCATCTTCCTAACAGGATGACTCTGATTGGTTGTCACTGTTAGTCCATACAGAATATCCATGGCAACAGGGAATGTTATCATGGATCCGGAGAGATCGAGATATTGAAGTGAATGGAAATATTGAAGGACGGCTGTCTCAACTTTCACCCACGGTTCGATATGGACCTGGCAGTTGGACATTTGTAAGGATGTTAATTTGGTCAGCTTCTGGAAATATTTGAATGTATCATTATTTAGATGCATTATATCACAATCCCTGAATATCAATGATGCAATGTTTGTCATATTTTCAAAGCCTTGCCCGAATACGGGATTAGGTAGCAGATCTATGATAAGTTCTTGAACACTAGCAAGCGATGCAAACACCTTGTCCGGATAGACGCTGTCGATCTGTTTTAACACCGCCCTGGTGTTGTAGGATATATCCAGATGTGTCAGTAAAGGGTTCCTGTGAAAGCGTAAGTGTTCGAATCTTTTATGTAAGATGTTTATTAAGTTGTAACTCATTGATAAATTCATCAGTTGTCCAAGATTTTCAAACACTTGTCCTTCAATGTGATTGACACGACACCTGCTTAGATTTAATGATTTCAGCAGAGGAAGATGATGGAAAGAAGAATTTGTTAGAGTTGTGAAGTTGTTTCCCGTAAGTTCCAGATACTCTGTCAGGTTGGATAGATTTGGTATCTTGGTTAAATTCCGATATGTACAATCTGCTGTCCTCTGATCATCTGATATAATACACGGTCGACAGCAGACAAGGTGGATGACGGTGAGATGAACAAGGTAAATTCTCAAACCCATGGTATCTGAAAGTAGAATATATACTTTAAAGGCATTATTTTATTACAGTAAATACAAGCAGTATTTCTCTTATATCTGTTTGTGGGAAGGAAGACGAACTTACAAAATATTTTCGAATATAACTTCATATTAATATTTATTATTTCTTTATGTAAAATATATATTCTATAGATTGTCAAGGTTTTAAGTAAATACAGTTTATACAGTATGTATGTACAGTGTGTGACCTACTTTGCACTACAATGTTATACTTATCCAATAACTGTATATCAAATAACATCAATGGGGACAGACAAAAATAAATCCATGTGTTTTATCTTGAAGATTCGGCATGTTCCTATATTTTGTACAAATTGTAATCTCAATTCCGTTGTCATGTTGGTGTCTTTTGGTTTGTTTGTTTGATGTAATAGATAAAAAATATCACAACGCCATGGTTCCAGAAACAACAGAGAATACCGACATAATAACAGAATCTAAATCCTAACTCAAGATCGATAAAACGTGTGGACAGAAAACCTACATTTGTAGATGTAGATACAAAATCAGACGTTCCAGTAGTGTTAGCGTCTTCTCTTTCATTGACGACATCCTTGATATAAATCTAGGTCACGGCGACATCCGTGATATAAATCTACGTCACAGCGACAACCGTCAAAAAAAAAACTAGGTCACGGCGACATCCGTCATGTCAATCTAGGTCACGGCGACATCCGTCATATATATCTAGTTCAAATCAGGGTTAAAGTACCTGTAACTAGGGTTGGACAACGGAATCACTACAGACCCGTGTACGTTCGCAGTTCCGATTTAAGCGTAACGTTTCCGTAGCATTACCGTACCATTTCCGTAGCATTACCGTAGCATAACCGTAGCATTTCCGTAGCATTTCCGTAGCATTACCGTACCATTTCCGTACCATTTCCGTACCGTTTGCGTCCACTCACCGTAGCATTACCGTAGCATTTGCGTTTACCTATTTTCACTCACAGACCGTCTCATAACCGTTCGGTAGAAAATTTTGCGGAATGTATTTTTATCGAAACGAAATTTAGTTAAATATACTTACCGAACGTCAAAAAAGAAATGTAGCGACAGCAAATAATTGTATACATGTAAGGAGGTGAGAATTACATAGATACGGCTATCAATCTGTCTGTATCTTTGTATAGAAAAAATAACACTCTGACAAAAAACAAGTCAAGTCACATGGTCCATCGATCTTAGTGTAATAAAAAATGGCGGATCCTAGTAGTAGTCGAAGCATTACGATGGAAACCAAGATGAAGATTGTGTTAAATAAACAATATTACCTTTCATGTGCTATAGTCTAACCTTTAAAACAGCTACATATAATATACACTGGTCATGCTACATGTATAGGGTACAAATGCTCCAGACAGTATCACACAGGTAAACTAGGGTAGTTAGACTTAATTGTCAGCAATGACACAAACAACACAGCATGTTGTATACAGGTAAACTAAAAGTAAGGTATTTTGTGGACCAAGTGATATAGGTGTGAAAGGTAGAACAATAAGAGATAATTATAGCCTACAGGTAAGGCTATAGACTGATTCATAAAACGTCCAACTTTAATGGGAATGTCATCGCGATCTATGGAGTTATTCATTATTTATTTCAATTTTAAAACCCAAAGGTCTAATCACAGAATTGATAACAAATTGATAAAATCAGAGACGTATATATTACATGTGATATATATATATATATATGTCTCTGATAAAGTATAACAAGAGTAAATTAATTACATAGTAAGAGCAAATACGGTATATAAAGTGCATACACATGTGAAATAGAACTGATGTCCAAAATAGAAATCATCCAGACAATCAAGTAAGTCTAGTTATGAACAGTAAATAAGAGACCTAATTCTGAAAACAAATCTTCGTTCGACATAAATCTCTCAAGTGAAACGTTAAAAAACTGTCGGGAACATGACGAAGGTAGTTAAAATTAATTAGGACTCTTTTAAGAACATTACAATTTCTTACAATAATCCAGCATTTACAGGGATAAAGCAAGGTTGAGATACTCGACCTAGTCAAAAAAAAGATGTGGAACTAAAAAGTAGTATCTTGTAAAAGTTCGATCAAGCAGACTATGTACAGATTTGAATAAAAATATATGTATTAATTCCTTCATACCAGACTAGGTAAGTTAAATTGTGTACAAATTTACATGTAATATAGACTATTATCGTTTAATTTTGATTTAAAACATAGAAATAAAAAAAATAATAAAATAAAAAATAAAACCTGTACAACTTCAATCTGGTGTACGAGTGTTTCTTGTTATGGTGACCATATTTCAGAGCAGTAATCTAACTGACTGCACTAATGTACAGAGAGCGAATAACATTTTGAAAATCCAAATATGTAGATTGGCATGAGCTTACCAACCACTTATCTAACATGAAATAAAAAGTTAAGATTCGGAGTGACCCATACACCAAGTCTTTAGCATGTGTTTCTTTCTTTAGAGATTCCTCACCCAAGCTGTCGGGATACTCAGTTGTATATCTTTTGTTGCTAAACGTTATATAACAATATTTTTTATATATAAAACGTACATTTTAAAGTTTTACACCCGTCGTAGACTCTGTCAATATCGGATAGGAGTCTTAAATATAACGTGCTGCTTTACAAAATTTACCATCATCGACAAAAAGGAAAGTTTTGAAAAAAAATGTAAAAGAGAGGGTGAATCATTTGAGTCATCATTTTATAAGTCATATTCAATTTGACATTTTTATATTTTCTCTCATGAAAGTAAGAACAGGCTACTGCTATAGTTTAAACTCACTCAGGTGTAAAATTTGACATGTTGGCCTGGTAATACAGGTAAATTTCTATATGTTGGCTCAGTGAGAATGAGCCATAATAGGACCCCGGGGGGTTAATTGGGGACAGGTCACCTGGCCAGGTATACCATGTGCCAGACACAAAAGAGCTAGACTGATCAGCATCTTGCCATCTTACAGGTAAGATGTGATAGGATGCATGTCCTCAAGGCTGTAGGGTTGCATAATGCGCCCAGTTGGCCATTGGCAACAGGCCTTTCCCAGATGTTTGGCTTCAATGTAATGTACATGTAGCCTGGACATGTACATTTATTTGTACATGTCTCAAGATCTGTCGACAGAACATACAATGTATAAATCATATAGATGATTTGTACTGTAAAAGAAACTTTCAAGTTGCGAATAACAATGTAAAAGCCAAAACTTTAGTGAATTAACATTCAATAAAAATTTGAAATATTAATATTTTGTCCGACAAAATATTTACATGAAGTACATGCACACCTGAGTCAGCCATTATTAGGCCTCTGACACAAACTGATGTGTTGTAATAGAAGCATGTAAATGATTAAAATGATCGCATACAACTTCAAAATTAATTTCAAAGGTAGATTCTTCACTCTACACTGTTGAAGTCTTTATATATTGAAACAATGTATTACCTGGTTATGTCCTTTGTGACAATAAGTTAAAAAAAAACAGTTGTGAACTAATTATCGTGCACTCCTCACTTCTCCTTGGGTGCAAAGGTTTACTGATTGTCACTCAACTGAAGGTTAGATCACAACACAAGTCCATTAATAAAGATTTTCAGAGTGTTATCCATTATCACGTAAACACAAAGAGTCCGCTCCATTGCAGACGTGTGATATACACGTATCTGATTGCACATGTACATTGTATATTCTTAAGTATATAATTATTGATGTCTTGTTTTTAGTTTTTATCCCTCCCCTGCCAGAGTTTCCTCTGATCCGACATCAGACTTTTAAACAAATCGTCAATGCATACACACCAGTAATATGTACCAGTGATTGTTATATATAGACTTGCCAGACATGTACATGTACTTGACTTAATTGTCCCCTAACCTGTTGCCATGGGTACTAATTCCCCTCCCCACCGCCGTCAACTTAACCCGATGGCCATGGATATACACTTGATTAGGAGTCATCGGGCTCAGGTGTATAAGTCATCACCACACCTGGTCAGTTTCTCCTTTTTACAATTAGCCCTATAGGGGGTCTATTCATAGCCTGGTCAATCTGTGTTCAGAAATCTTGATCTTTTTACCTGTACCTAAATTAACACTTTGATAGAAGTTTTTCAATTCAATTAGTTGATTTCTTAAACCTTACGGTTTATCAGTACAAATGCAGTGAATAAATGCAGTGAAAATATAGATAAATACATAAAAACAAAACAATAAAGTTCGGACACACAGAGACAACATATACGCGACCGCAGCGCTAGTGTAGAGAGTGATTTTATTTTAAAATTAAATGCTATCGTCTTTTGTTGTCGAGAATAATAAATTTTCCTAAATTTGAAAGATCCTTATATGACCTTAATATTTCCGGTTTCTAAAAGTTGTACAGTTTTTTGCATACGGAGGTTTTCTATAGTAGTACAATTTGATAAAACGTTCTTCCACTTCCCGATACAACATTCACTCCATCAAACACCATTGCACTGTCGTTTCTACGTGTTCGCTTCGTCTAGGATCCCCTTTTTATAAGAACCAGATAATTTATTCAGAAACGGTCGATTATTTGTGAGCGTCAACCGTAGCATTTCCGTAGCATTACCGTAGCATTTCCGTAGCACTTCCGTAGCATTACCGTACCATTTCCGTACCATTTTCGTAGCATTACCGTACCATTTCCGTAGCACTTCCGTAGCATTACCGTACCATTTCCGTAGCACTTCCGTAGCGTTTGCGTTTAAGACGGAACAGCGAACGTACACGGGTCTGTACCGTTCTTTGGTATATCTTGGCGTCGCCAAAATAGGGTGGTTAAATATTGGTGTGTCAAAATTTGGCGTTTGCCATCATGTTTGTTTAATTTTGGCACTTACCTAGTTATGTAATTGATAAGTTTGTTTATTACACTATGAAAGTCTACATATTTAGGAGCCATGTCGCGTGGACACGTGTACACAGGGATTAAAAGCTCTGTGGCTAAGTGACAGGATTTGATCACCTGCCTGAGATATAACATATATTAGTGCAAGCCTATTGTATTTCGTCTCATCTGGTTGCACAAGAAAACATGCAGTCTTCTCTTTGTAATTTACACAAGTTAATCGATCGATCAAGACGCGACTTGTCCTTTAACACAGCTAATACAACAATCAATATGAAAACAACGTGAATGACATTTAGATGAAAACATACTTTTATTGACC